>NW_026705375.1:377500-387500 GCF_029867415.1 Vicia villosa
TATGTTCCTTCGGCAGAACAAGTAGCCGATGTATTCACTAAACCACTAGGAAATGAATCCTTTCTTACAATGAAGCACAAGTTGGGAGTTCTTGATATTCACTCTCCAACTTGATGGGGAGTGTTAGGAAAGGAAATTATATTCTATGATTCTTGTTATTTTGAGAGTTAATTGCATCCATGATTCTTGTTGTAAATATGGTAACGTGGGAACTGTCATATCAGTATAATAGGAATAGGTTACTGAATTATAGGAACAAAATCATCTAATTAGAGAGATATATATGTGTATATAATGCTCTAATGTTTCTGAATAAAACACAACCAAATTATTTCCATCTTCTCCTGTTATTTTAACATAAGACGTATATAATTTATATACAGACCATGTAATTGGATTGTGTATCATAATGGTTGCCTTTGGTATTTTTTAACAAAAAATACATTCAAGATTTTCCTTTAAATAACTACTAGTTTCAATTTTTGAACAAAAACTTCCGAAATAACAACGTAATCACAATAGATTATAATAGTTTAACCTTGAAATTAACATAAAAAATAAAAAAAATCATAATCCTAATTATAAAACATATATAAGGATTATAAAATGAACGAGCAAGTTAATAATAACCCTCTTACCAATGATAATAAGCTACCAGTAGATTTATGCATATTCCAATGTTAAAGGACGCTCCATCGACGAAGATCCCCATCCTCAACATCATTCTAACAATATATTCTCATAAATAGTCTGGAGCTACTCTTGCCAAGGTTAACATCAATCATTATATTCTCATGATACTCATGATACATATAAAGATAAAGCTGGTGCATCTAAGAAGGATCTCAATATGATATGTGGCGCTGAACGCTAGGAATTACAGAATTTTTCTACGGTGGTGAGTATTTCTTACCAACAAATTATAATCAATATATTATATGTGGTTTTAAAATTAGTTGAAATTAAATTCAAATATTTTTGTTATTATTAATATTAACAATAACATTTACTGTTCTAGCAATATTTAGAAATATCGCAAAATCAATGCATTAAAATATTAATTTTGAATCAATCTTTCCGACAACGATTATTTCAAATGAAAAGCTTTTATTAAGGAAATAAGTAAAATGTCTTATTTCTAATAATATTGTAAGTTAAACATTAATAACTTAGAGTCAGTTTAAATATTTATCAATATATTAAAATACATTAAGAATAAATTTGTTTAAAATTTGGTAACAATCCGAGTTTTGTTTGGAGGAGTTTGTGGAAAGCTAAGGATGTCCTTAAGCTTGGTAGTAGGTGGAGCATAGGGAGAAGGAAGTGGCATTATGGTTATGAATGATCCGTGGCTTCGTGAGAAAGGAAGTTGGTGGATGAGTGGTCCACAATTACAAGGTGTGCATGATCTATATGTTAAAGATCTTCTACTTCCTAATGTCAAACAATGAGATGTGGGTAAGGTTAACTTGTTTTTCGATCATGTGGTGGCTGAAGTTATTCTTAGAGTTCCCCTTGTGGAGGAGGTTGTGGAGGATAGGTTGGTGTGGCAAGAGGAAAGGAATGGCGAGTATAGTGTGAAATCGGGATATAGACTTTGGAGAGGGGAGCAAAGTAGCAACCGTAGTTACGGTAGAGAGGGTAATTGGAAGAATATCTGGAATATGTTAGCGCCTTCAACAATGGGATCCCTAAAAGAGCTCCTCCCAATTTTCATAATGTCCCTCCACCAAAAAGAAGAATAAGATGAAAGAGATGAAAAGGAAGAAGATTTAGAACCAAACATACCGTACACCAAGGAAGATAAATCTCCATACCTATACTTCAACACCTTTAACCAAAGAGAGTCGTGCTCTTGAAGAATTCTCCATCTCCACTTTGTAAGTAGAGCTAGATTAAAAACCACAATGTTTTTTTACTCCGATTTAATTTTTTATAATGACAGGGTTCGACAGATGAACATGACATTTATTGGCTAAACAAATGAGACAATCATAATATGTAATGATATCATCACAGTTGTTTGGATTGATGAGAGAATAACGGATTTGTGTGGCGTTTGTGATGAAAATAGGGTGAGGTGAAAGAGACACGTAACCATTGCATTTGGTATTATTTTTCAAGCAACTTCAAATTTTATATGTGTTATCCTATTTAACACATTGAGTCCAAATTTTATGTGTTATCCTATTTAACACAATGATCCAATTTAAATATATTGTTTTCTATCATGCATACAAATGACAATAGGTAGAAGAACCTGTACATAAATGTATTTATTTGCAATTATTAATAAATGGTGAACAGATTTGTTTCTAAATGTGTTTATTATTTATTTTGTGTATGCAAGAAATAACATTAAAGGGAGAATTAAGGGTTCTCCAACCTTAAAATACAAAGGCGGCTGAAAACCGCCACAAAACAAGATTACAAA
Source organism: Vicia villosa (assembly GCF_029867415.1). NCBI lineage: Eukaryota > Viridiplantae > Streptophyta > Magnoliopsida > Fabales > Fabaceae > Vicia > Vicia villosa. Next base: position 379,935 of record NW_026705375.1, read on the forward strand.
ACAAATAAGATTATGACATAAAAGACCAAAGATCTTTGCTAAAATCGTAAAAACTATAATTTGAATGAGTAATATCGCCAAAAGAAGATCATCTCTAAACTAAAAATTTAACATTTCAAACTATGTTATTGATGTTCCAAACCTCATTCTTAAAACTGTGAATACAAGACTACACTCTAAGATGTTTTTGATTTATGGCAAACTCAAATGAGCATCCAAACAACAAGGAGGAATCGGAAAAGTAAAGCATTTAATCACTCATGAAAGCACAAGATGATCTACTATGCATAAAGGTCGACTCAACACAAGCTGAACAAGAAAAATGCAGAAAATCAGCAGTTAGGTCGACCTACTGTCAACCCAGGTCGACCTAAAATGAAGAAATCTTCATATCAGTCTGCTAGGTCGACCTACATAACAACTAGGTCGACCTAATCTGAGAAAATGTCCCCAAAATGCATTTGAAGAGGATTCTGGTCGACCTACTCCTTAAACAGGTCGACCTAACTGGGAGCAAACTTCAGCAAGCACTGCTAGGTCGACCTAACCTCTACAAGAGGTCGACCTAACTGATCAAGAAAGTCCAAAATTCAGTTATTTTTGGTTCCAACTGTTATGCAATCATATATATTGTGCAAGGGTAATTATTCAAAGGAACACCAACGACTGAAAGATACACAAACGCTTCTCATCTTCGTTCTTCATCATCTCCAACACAATTACACATAATCATTCTTGCGTTGCGGGTTAGTGATGAGTTCGATAACGTCCATGGAACGGAATTGAAGATTCCTAGTGGGTGAAGGTTTGTGGGGTTTGTTGGTGAATAAAATCTGCGGGTTTTGTCCTCCACGACGGGTGGTTCTTGGGGTTTTTTATCAAGAGGCGTTCATTGAGGATTCGGCTGAGTGTAACGATTGAGGAACGGGGAGTTCAAGGAATCAAGACACTGCAGAAGGGAATCAAAGTGAAGCTCTTGGATAACCTTGATCTTGCTCAAGATTAAGGGGGAAGAAGATTCAAAGGATCGACATAATTGGTTTATCGTTTATCGCTTTGTTATCTTCTTTGTATATACTACTTTCAACATTAATGAAAGATTACCCAATTTCAATTTGGAATTGGGGGCAGACGTAGTCGTAGCGAGGACGATCGACGAACTGCCTAAACAAATATCGTGTTCTTGTCGCTTTTACTTTTTCATTTACATTCTGTTCATATTTGGTTATAATAGCAAATTGATCAACGATTCGAGTGTTAAGATTGTGAACTAAGAACGTTCATAAACATCACAATCCATCACACATTGAATTACCTTCAATTTGATCATTATCACCAAGTGTTTGTATATTTGTTTCTATCACTCTTACTGCATTGCAAACATTGTCCATCATACAAAAAGTTAATCTGATTTTCAATAAGAGAAACGCCTTGATTCTGCAACATATACTCTTATCATTCAATTCAAGTCCTTGACTGGTTTTTAAACACATATATAATCGTTCCGATAGTGGTTCGGAATAGACGCGAGTCGATTCAGAATCACTTCCGCTGAAAAGTCGTTTAAATCCGTAAAACTGTGAACGATCTATTCACCCCCCCTCTAGATCCTAAGGCCAGCGTCTAACAAGTGGCATCAAGAGCTTTGGTTTATTCCGTGCTACGTGAAACACTTATTGGAAAGATGGCTTCCGGACCTAAAGGGGCTCATAATAGAGCTCCAGTTTTCAACGGCGAAAACTACGGCTATTGGAAGGATTGTATGTGTGTCCATATCAATGCAATTGATAGGAACATCTGTACAGCTATTGTCAATGGTCCATTTCAGATCACCATGACAAATGCAGCTGGTGCAGTTGTTCCAAAACCAGAAGATACTTGGAATGCTGAAGATGAAAAGAGATATGCATACGATTGGAAAGCGAGAAACATTCTAATCTCAGCTCTAGGAGTTGATGAATACTATCGCGTTTCCCATTGTAGATCAGCTAAAGCTATGTGGGACACATTGCAAGTTGCCCACGAGGGAACGGATGATGTCAAACTAGCTAGGATCAATACGTTAACTCAAGAGTTCGAACTCTTCCACATGGAAGATGGTGAATCCATCGAAAACATGCAGAAGAGATTCGTTCATCTGAAAAATCGATTAAATTCTCTTGATAGACCTGTTTCCAATGCAGTTGCTACTAACAAAATCTTAAGGTGTTTGAACAGGGAATGGCAACCCAAAGTTACAGCAATTAAGGAAGCAAATGATCTCAACACTTTAGACATTACCACCCTTTTTGGTAAACTAGAGAAACATGAACAGCATCTTAAATGCCTTGACATGCATGAGAAAAGGACAAAGAAAGAAAAGAACATGGAGAAAGAGGTAGAGAAGAAGTCAATAGCTCTAAAAGCTTCGAGCTCCAAGACCTCAAAACGAGAGCCAAAGGATAGTGACACAAGTGATGACGAAGACTCCGATGATGAGGAAATGGGACTGTTTGTGCGAAGATACAACAAATATCTAAAGAAAAATGGAGCAAAACATTCCGACAAAGGCTTGATCAACTATAGAAAGCAATCCAACATGTTCAAACAAGATGACGACAACAAAGGAAAGATCAAAGGTCTTTGCTTCAATTGTGGGAAAGCCGGTCACTACAAACCGGATTGTCCATACCTTAAGAAAGAAAAGGAGAAGAACCAAAGCAAAGGTCATAACAAATCTAAAAGAGCTTACATAGCATGGGAAAGTGATTCATCTAGTGAAAGCTCATCAAGCGATGAAGAAGAATCAGCAAACCTATGTTTCATGGCTCATCAAAACAAGAAAAAGAAAGCTGTAAGTCATCTTAAACCTGAACTCGTAGATAAGGTATCTCATTCTCAACTAAAACTTGCTTTTGAAGAATTACATAGAGATGCAATTAAAGCTTTCAAACTTTTGGCCTCAAATAAGAAAATATTTTCATATCTTGAATCAAAAGTTGAGAAAACCGAAAGGGATATGGAAGCTTTAAAACAATCTATGCTAGACATTCAAAAGGACAAAGTTGAAATAGATCCTACATCATGGTTTGGTTGTGAGACATGTCACATTTGGCAAAAAGAAGTAAGAGATCTAAAAGCCAAGTTAGACAAGGCTCTACAACCAAAAGTGACTTTTGCGGTTGATCCAAACAAGTTCAAAAGATCGTATACTCCTTTATATAGCAAATACACTTTTGTACCAAAAGTATCAACTAGAAAAACTCCATATTCTCATCATATTACCTGTCATTATTGTTGCAAAAAGGGACATACCATTGAAAAATGCAAATTTAGGAGAATTTTAGTTCCTAAAGGAGTATTTCAATGGTTGCCTAAGTGCAACAAATTGTGTACTCACCATCCAGGACCCAATGAAGATTGGGGACCTTCCACTCTAATTTAATTTCGCAGGAAAAGTGTCTTGACATCGCCGAAAGGTGGTGGTTCCTTGACAGCTGGTGCTCAAGACACATAAAGGAAGACATACCACTCTTGGTATGTCATCTATGAAGAAAGATTGAAGAACCATACTTGGCAAAGGAAATGAGTATGGCAAACTGACAAGAAGACTCCACACAATGATGACAAAACACCTACATATTGAGAAAGCGGTAACATGTTTATTGTTCACTTCCAAAAATTTTATTGATGCTATAATATGCTATCAATTAACATGCTTATAGTGACTTCATGTGCTCTTATCCACTCTTCTCAAATGCTTATGTATATGTGTTCATCATTTTCATTCATAACATAAAATGTTTGTGCATTCAAGCAAATGACAAAACAAAAATACATCATATAGAAACATTTCTAAGGCATTTTCATCATTGAAGGAAACTTAGGTCGACCTACTCTGTATTTGAGTCGACCTACATAAGAAGCTTCTTTAGAAAAACTAAAAAGGTCCAGTTGCGTCGACCTACTCACAATTTAGGTCGACCTAATTTGGTCATTTGTTTTGTTACTTCTGTTAGGTCGACCCAGCTTCACCTTAGGTCGACCTACTGCGTTATTTTTTCCATATTTGGGTCTGATAGGTCGACCCGACCCACTCTCATCCATTCAAAACATTCCACTCTTGCATTCCCTCTCATTCTCATCACATTTTGGTACGGCTAACCCTAATTCCTCAAACTCAAAAGTGTCCAAAAATCATCCCTCTCACACAAAGTATCTCCAACCATGCCTCCAAAATCAAGAAAAGGAAAGGAAATTGCTTCCAGTTCATCATCTCAACTGGTAAGTGCTCTTGTTCGTCCTGATTGTAGAGAAAACTTTGAGAAGTGGCAGATGAAAAGAAAAATTGTTAAGCAATATACTTATGATCCAAATCTTGTCGAAAACATGCATATCCCTGATGTCGCTGCGTTAATTGAACATCAAAATATTCATCCCTTAGTGCAATGTGATACCCCGTACTGTGAAAATACCGTTAGGGCTTTCTATGCTGGATTTACAAAAGGGGACGGTTGTAATTTCCGTTTCAAAATGGGATCTAGGTCGCATGTTGTTGACAAACGGGTCTGGATTAGTATCTTTGGTCTGACAATCGTAGGTGATGAACTCCGTATGGTAGACGGGGATGTACCGGGAAACTATGACCATGAGGCCTACATGAAGTCAATCCTCAAAGACCCTTCCGTATTTGACAGATCAAATGAAACAATAACAGCCGGTCATTTGAAGCGAGATCCTAGGCTCTTGAATTGGGTAATCTCAAGAATCATTCGACCAAGGGCAGGAGGATATTCGAGAATTGAAAGGAATGAAGTGGTGCTCATGTATCTGCTGCAAAATAGAACGCATTTACACTGGCCTCACTTCCTAGCTGCTAAGTTTCATGAGGTCAAACAGAAAACTACAGCCCTGTGTTATGGATCAATTATTCAAACAATTGTCAATCACTTTGGTATGCGACTTGATCACTTACACTACACTCGCATACATCAATCCCAAGAATTCTCACAAACCACCTTGACTCTTATGGGATATCATTGGAATCCTGTTAGGAAAACCTATTATCTCATTCAAAAAGGAACAGGGAAGGTTATCTACAACTATGATGATCCTACGGAGTTTGGAAACAATGTAGGAAATGAGGAAGAGGGAAACGATCAAGAAATAGCAAATGATGAGGATCAAACCATGGAAGACATAGCTCATGACACGGATCCAAATTGGCAATATGTTCCGTCTCAAGAGGAAGAAATTCCTTGGGGATACACTGCTCCACCTCCTCCTGATCAATCCAACATAATATCTATGCTTGAAGCTATGCAACTTCAACAACAGCAGAACTTTGAAACTCAACAGCTTCAATTCCAAACAATGCAGCAGCTTCAACAAGATAGATATGAGGAACAACAACGTCAATACCAATCGTTGTACGGCTTGGTTCAGGAACAAAGGAACGATTTTGAGACGTTTGCATCCAACTCCGTATTGAGGCAGAATCAGTTTGAGGAAACGGCATTGCATCGCCATGCTAACATAAGCCAAAGCTTCAACACTCTTAACATGTCTGTGCTGGATTTGTTGGAACAGGTTGAAGAAGATCGACCTCATACATTTCAAAGAGGAAGAGGAAGAAAGGGCAGGCGTTAGGACATATTGTTTATCATATCATCATTTCATTACATTTCATGTCATTAAGTTTTTTTTTGTTGTTAAAAACATTATATGATGTAGTACTCTCTGTTTTTCTTTTATTAATCTCTTGAACTACTATGTATGGTGTTGGTTTTTCTTTAAAATATGTTTAGTTCTTATGATTTCACCATTTACATGTTATCTATCTCTATGACTACCGGTATTCTTTATTTCTCTTGTTACTCTCCTACTCTGTTTTCTTTGTTTCTCTTTTTGATGTTGTCAAAGGGGGAGATAGATACAATAGATGCTGAGTATAGATACAATAGATGCTGAGTGTACGGGGGAGCTTTGTGGAGAGATTGCTTGGTTGAGAAATATATGCTGGATGTACGGGGGAGCCTTGTTGAGTCTGTGTCACTTCCACCAAAGCTTTTGACTATTGGTTTGCCATCATCAAAAAGGGGGAGTATGTGAATACAAGACTACACTCTAAGATGTTTTTGATTTATGGCAAACTCAAATGAGCATCCAAACAACAAGGAGGAATCGGAAAAGCAAAGCATTTAATCACTCATGAAAGCACAAGATGATCTACTATGCATAAAGGTCGACTCAACACAAGCTGAACAAGAAAAATGCAGAAAATCAGCAGTTAGGTCGACCTACTGTCAACCCAGGTCGACCTAAAATGAAGAAATCTTCATATCAGTCTCCTAGGTCGACCTACATAACTACTAGGTCGACCTAATCTGAGAAAATGTCCCCAGAATGCATTTGAAGAGGATTCTGGTCGACCTACTCCTTAAACAGGTCGACCTAACTGGGAGCAAACTTCAGCAAGCACTGCTAGGTCGACCTAACCTCTACAAGAGGTCGACCTAACTGATCAAGAAAGTCCAAAATTCAGTTATTTTTGGTTCCAACTGTTATGCAATCATATATATTGTGCAAGGGTAATTATTCAAAGGAACACCAACGACTGAAAGATACACAAACGCTTCTCATCTTCGTTCTTCATCATCTCCAACACAATTACACATAATCATTCTTGCGTTGCGGGTTAGTGATGAGTTCGATAACGTCCATGGAACGGAATTGAAGATTCCTAGTGGGTGAAGGTTTGTGGGGTTTGTTGGTGAATAAAATCTGCGGGTTTTGTCCTCCACGACGGGTGGTTCTTGGGGGTTTTTATCAAGAGGCGTTCATTGAGGATTCGGCTGAGTGTAACGATTGAGGAACGGGGAGTTCAAGGAATCAAGACACTGCAGAAGGGAATCAAAGTGAAGCTCTTGGATAACCTTGATCTTGCTCAAGATTAAGGGGGAAGAAGATTCAAAGGATCGACATAATTGGTTTATCGTTTATCGCTTTGTTATCTTCTTTGTATATACTACTTTCAACATTAATGAAAGATTACCCAATTTCAATTTGGAATTGGGGGCAGACGTAGTCGTAGCGAGGACGATCGACGAACTGCCTAAACAAATATCGTGTTCTTGTCGCTTTTACTTTTTCATTTACATTCTGTTCATATTTGGTTATAATAGCAAATTGATCAACGATTCGAGTGTTAAGATTGTGAACTAAGAACGTTCATAAACATCACAATCCATCACACATTGAATTACCTTCAATTTGATCATTATCACCAAGTGTTTGTATATTTGTTTCTATCACTCTTACTGCATTGCAAACATTGTCCATCATACAAAAAGTTAATCTGATTTTCAATAAGAGAAACGCCTTGATTCTGCAACATATACTCTTATCATTCAATTCAAGTCCTTCACTGGTTTTTAAACACATATATAATCGTTCCGATAGTGGTTCGGAATAGACGCGAGTCGATTCAGAATCACTTCCGCTGAAAAGTCGTTTAAATCCGTAAAACTGTGAACGATCTATTCACCCCCCCTCTAGATCCTAAGGCCAGCGTCTAACAAAAACAAG